>NC_079189.1:25107195-25117195 GCF_029499605.1 Hyla sarda
GCCGGGACAGGACAGACGGAGAGCGAGTCAGGTACGGGAGCCGGGATGCGCATCGCGAGCGGGCGCTACCCGCATCGCGAATCGCATCCCGGCTGGAGACGGTATCGCAGCGCACCGGGTCAGTGGAGCTGCCCGGAGCGCTGCGGTAGCGAGAGAGAAGCGAGCGCTCCGGGGAGGAGCGGGGACCCGGAGCGCTCAGCGTAACAGTACCCCCCCCCCTTGGGTCTCCCCCTCTTCTTAGAGCCTGAGAACCTGAGGAGCAGACTTTTGTCTAGGATGTTGTCCTCAGGTTCCCAGGATCTCTCTTCAGGTCCACAGCCCTCCCAATCCACCAAAAAGAACCTTTTTCCTCTGACCGTCTTGGAGGCCAGTATCTCTTTCACTGAGAAGACGTCAGAAGAACCGGAGACAGGAGTGGGAGAAACTAATTTGGGAGAGAAACGGTTGATGATGAGTGGTTTAAGAAGAGAGACATGAAAGGCATTAGGAATACGGAGAGAAGGAGGAAGAAGTTTGTAAGAGACAGGATTAATTTGGCACAAGACTTTGAAAGGACCAAGATAGCGTGGACCCAGTTTGTAACTGGGGACACGAAAGCGGACATATTTAGCGGAGAGCCATACCTTGTCTCCGGGAGCAAAAATGGGGGGAGCTCTTCTTTTCTTATCGGCAAACTCTTTCATGCGAGATGAAGCCTGTAAAAGAGAATCTTGGGTCTCTTTCCATATGGTGGAAAGATCACGAGTCACTTCATCTACAGCGGGCAAACCAGAGGGCAAGGGAGTAGGGAGGGGGGGAAGAGGGTGACGGCCGTACACCACGAAAAATGGGGATTTGGAGGAAGATTCAGAGACTCTAAAGTTATACGAGAATTCGGCCCATGGTAGAAGATCTGCCCAATCATCCTGGCGGGAGGAAACAAAATGTCGTAAATAATCACCCAAGACCTGGTTAATTCTTTCTACTTGTCCATTGGATTGAGGATGATATGCAGAAGAAAAGTTTAATTTAATCTTGAGTTGTTTACAGAGAGCCCTCCAGAATTTTGACACGAATTGGACGCCTCTATCCGAGACTATCTGTGTGGGCAACCCGTGAAGACGAAAAATGTGTACAAAAAATTGTTTAGCCAACTGAGGCGCTGAAGGAAGACCAGGAAGAGGGATGAAATGTGCCATCTTGGAGAATCGATCAACGACCACCCAAACAACAGTGTTGCCACGGGATGGGGGTAGGTCTGTAATAAAATCCATACCAATCAGAGACCAAGGCTGTTCGGGGACAGGCAGAGGATGAAGAAAACCAGCGGGCTTCTGGCGAGGAGTCTTATCCCGGGCACAGACAGTGCAGGCTCGCACAAAGTCCACGACATCCGTCTCCAGAGTCGGCCACTAATAGAAGCGAGAGATGAGTTGCACAGATTTCTTGATGCCTGCATGACCTGCGAGATGGGAGGAGTGACCCCATTTGAGGATTCCGAGGCGTTGGCGTGGAGAGACGAAGGTCTTTCCTGGAGGAGTTTGCCTGATGGAGGCTGGAGAAGTGGAAATCAGGCAGTCAGGAGGAATGATGTGTTGCGGAGAGAGTTCAACTTCCGAGGCATCCGAGGAACGAGAGAGAGCATCGGCCCTAATGTTCTTATCGGCAGGCCGAAAGTGAATTTCAAAATTAAATCGGGCAAAGAACAGAGACCACCTGGCCTGGCGAGGATTCAGCCGTTGGGCAGACTGGAGATAGGAGAGGTTCTTGTGATCGGTGTAAATAATAACTGGAAATCTTGATCCCTCCAGCAGATGCCTCCATTCCTCAAGTGCTAATTTAATGGCTAGAAGCTCTCGATCCCCGATGGAGTAGTTCCTCTCCGCCGGAGAGAAGGTCCTAGAAAAAAAACCACAAGTAACAGCATGCCCGGAAGAATTTTTTTGTAGAAGGACCGCTCCAGCTCCTACAGAGGAGGCATCAACCTCCAATAGGAAGGGTTTAGATGGGTCAGGTCTGGAGAGCACGGGAGCCGAAGAAAAGGCAGACTTGAGCCGTTTAAAGGCGTCTTCCGCTTGAGGAGGCCAAGACTTGGGATTGGCATTTTTTTTGGTTAAAGCCACGATAGGGGCCACAACGGTAGAAAAATGTGGAATAAATTGCCTGTAATAATTGGCGAACCCCAAAAAACGTTGGATAGCACGGAGTCCGGAGGGGCGTGGCCAATCTAAGACGGCAGAGAGTTTGTCTGGATCCATTTGTAGTCCCTGGCCAGAGACCAAGTATCCTAGGAAAGGAAGAGATTGGCATTCAAACAGACATTTCTCTATCTTGGCATAAAGTTGATTGTCACGAAGTCTCTGAAGAACCATACGGACATGCTGGCGGTGTTCTTCTAGATTGGCAGAAAAAATCAGGATATCGTCCAGATATACAACAACACAGGAGTATAAGAGATCACGAAAAATTTCATTAACAAAGTCTTGGAAGACGGCAGGGGCGTTGCACAGGCCAAAGGGCATGACCAGATACTCAAAGTGTCCATCTCTAGTGTTAAATGCCGTTTTCCATTCATCCCCCTCTCTGATGCGGATGAGATTATAAGCACCTCTTAAGTCCAGTTTGGTAAAGATGTGGGCACCTTGGAGGCGATCAAAGAGTTCAGAGATGAGGGGTAGGGGGTAGCGGTTCTTTACCGTGATTTTATTAAGACCGCGGTAGTCAATGCAAGGACGTAGAGAGCCATCTTTTTTGGACACAAAGAAAAATCCGGCTCCGGCAGGAGAGGAGGATTTACGGATAAAGCCTTTTTTTAAATTTTCCTGGATGTACTCCGACATAGCAAGAGTCTCTGGGGCGGACAGAGGATAGATTCTGCCCCGGGGTGGAGTAGTGCCCGGGAGGAGGTCAATAGGACAATCATAAGGCCTGTGAGGAGGTAGAGTCTCAGCTTGTTTTTTGCAAAAAACATCCGCAAAGTCCATATAGGCCTTAGGGAGACCGGTTACAGGGGGAACCACAGAGTCACGGCAAGGGGTACTGGGAACCGGTTTTAGGCAGTCCTTGAAACAAGAGGGCCCCCAACTCTTGATCTCCCCAGAGGACCAATCCAGGGTTGGGGAATGGAGTTGAAGCCAGGGTAGTCCAAGGAGGATTTCGGAAGTGCAATTGGGGAGGACCAAAAATTCAATCTTCTCGTGATGAGGTCCGATGCACATTAGAAGGGGCTCCGTGCGGAAACGTATGGTACAGTCCAATCTTTCATTGTTTACACAATTGATGTAGAGGGGTCTGGCGAGACTGGTCACTGGGATGTTGAACCTGTTGACGAGAGAGGCCAAAATAAAATTTCCTGCAGATCCGGAATCCAAGAAGGCCATAGTAGAGAAGGAGAAGGCAGAGGCAGATATCCGCACAGGCACAGTAAGACGTGGAGAAGCAGAGTAGACATCAAGGACTGTCTCACCTTTGTGCGGAGTCAGCGTACGTCTTTCCAGGCGGGGAGGACGGATAGGACAATCCTTCAGGAAGTGTTCGGTACTGGCACAGTACAGGCAGAGATTCTCCATGCGGCGTCGTGTCCTCTCTTGAGGTGTCAGGCGAGACCGGTCGACCTGCATAGCCTCCACGGTGGGAGGCACAGGAACGGATTGCAGGGGACCAGAAGAGAGAGGAGCCGGGGAGAAAAAACGCCTTGTGCGAACAAAGTCCATATCCTGGCGGAGCGCCTGACGCCTTTCGGAAAAACGCATGTCAATGCAAGTGGCAAGATGGATGAGTTCATGTAGGTTAGCAGGGATTTCTCGTGCGGCCAGAACATCTTTAATGTTACTGGATAGGCCTTTTTTAAAGGTCGCGCAGAGGGCCTCATTATTCCAGGATAATTCTGAAGCAAGAGTACGGAATTGTACGGCGTACTCGCCAACGGAAGAATTACCCTGGACCAGGTTCAACAGGGCAGTCTCAGCAGAAGAGGCTCGGGCAGGTTCCTCAAAGACACTTCGAATTTCCGAGAAGAAGGAGTGTATAGAGGCAGTGACGGGGTCATTGCGGTCCCAGAGCGGTGTGGCCCATGACAGAGCTTTTCCAGACAGAAGGCTGACTACGAAAGCCACCTTAGACCTTTCAGTAGGAAACTGGTCCGACATCATCTCCAAGTGCAGGGAACATTGGGAAAGAAAGCCACAGCAGAATTTAGAGTCCCCATCAAATTTATCCGGCAAGGATAGTCGTAGACCAGAAGCGGCCACTCGCTGCGGAGGAGGTGCAGGAGCTGGCGGAGGAGATGATTGCTGAAGCTGTGGAAGTAGCTGCTGTAGCATCACGGTCAGTTGAGACAGCTGTTAGCCTTGTTGCGCTATCTGTTGTGACTGCTGGGCGACCACCGTGGTGAGGTCGGCGACAACTGGCAGAGGAACTTCAGCGGGATCCATGGCCGGATCTACTGTCACGATGCCGGCTGGCAGGTAGTGGATCCTCTGTGCCAGAGAGGGATTGGCGTGGACCGTGCTAGTGGATCGGTTCTAAGTCACTACTGGTTTTCACCAGAGCCCGCCGCAAAGCGGGATGGTCTTGCTGCGGCGGTAGTGACCAGGTCGTATCCACTAGCAACGGCTCAACCTCTCTGACTGCTGAAGATAGGCGCGGTACAAGGGAGTAGACAGAAGCAAGGTCGGACGTAGCAGAAGGTCGGGGCAGGCAGCAAGGATCGTAGTCGGGGGGCAACGGCAGGAGGTCTGGAACACAGGCTAGGAACACACAAGGAAACGCTTTCACTGGCACAATGGCAACAAGATCCGGCGAGGGAGTGAAGGGGAAGTGAGGTATAAATAGGGAGTGCACAGGTGAACACACTAATTGGAACCACTGCGCCAATCAGCGGCGCAGTGGCCCTTTAAATCGCAGAGACCCGGCGCGCGCGCGCCCTAGGGAGCGGGGCCGCGCGCGCCGGGACAGGACAGACGGAGAGCGAGTCAGGTACGGGAGCCGGGATGCGCATCGCGAGCGGGCGCTACCCGCATCGCGAATCGCATCCCGGCTGGAGACGGTATCGCAGCGCACCGGGTCAGTGGAGCTGCCCGGAGCGCTGCGGTAGCGAGAGAGAAGCGAGCGCTCCGGGGAGGAGCGGGGACCCAGAGCGCTCGGCGTAACAGGGAGCTGCCGGAATGGGATGAAATGGGTTACCAGGCCGCCATTCCTTTAAAGTTTTACCATTACTTGTTCAAGAACAGCCAGCACAGAACTTTTCTCCCCCTTGTGAAATGATACAATGAAATTCCGATAATTTGGCCTCCATGTAACCAGTATCCTTGGCTTTTTACATCTCAATGCATATGTCCCATTCATGCTCAATTATTGTGGTAAATAAACTTTTCAGCCATCAATGTTGCACCCCGATGTCTATAGGGCCTTGGACAAGCGCCCAATATCAGCCAAACAAACGTTTGTAGGAATCCCACTGTCAGAATGTCTTTTGAACTGTCGGGAGTGCCCCCTTTATCCAGGATACCCATAGACAGACTGCATTATACTGTGGTCAGGAGGTCTGAACTAGTTCAGTATGTGTTTAGGGGTTGGTCCAGGGTCTGTATTTTTAGAGGGTTTGGTCTTGGGTCTGTAACATAGTAACATAGTTCATAGTTCATAGTGCAAAAAAGACCAGAGTCCATAAAGTTCAACCTATACCCCCCTACTGAGTCCCTACTGAGTTTATCCAGAGGAAGGCAAAAAAACTCTCATTCTAGAGGTAAAAATTCCTTTCCGACTCCAAATATGTGTCAACGGCACCAAGGTTTCCCAGCCAGTCTCCCATGCCGGTACTTGCCGGGCCCTAAGCTGGGTAGCAGTCTGCGATCTGACGAGAGCATGCACTTTCAGCTTTGGATGGCTGTTGACTCCAAATATGGCATCAGAATAAATCCCTGGATCAACGTTCTGTCCCTATAATTCTAATATACATAACCAGCAATTTTCTTACTCTCCAAAAATGCATCCAGACCCCTTTTAAATTCGTTTACAGAGTTCCCCATGATCACCTCCTCTGGGACAGAATTCCACAGTCTCACTGCTCTTACAGTAAAGAACCCCCGTCTGTGCTGGTGTAGAAACCTTCTTTCCTCTAGACGTAGAGGATGCCCCCTTGTTATAGATACAGTCCTGGGTATAAATAGATCATGGGAGAGATCTCTGTACGGCCCCCTGATATATTTATACATAGTTATTAGGTCGTCCCTAAGCCTTCTTTTTTCTAAACTAAATAACCCTAATTCTGATAATCTTTCTGGGTCCTGTAGTCCTCCCATTCCCCGTATTACCCTGGTTGCCCGTCTTTGAACACAGTGTACAAACGCTTTCCCCGTGAGAAAGGCTTCGGTCCCGAAACGCAGCGTTGGGGTGGTGTCCCCTCAGGTCCCGTTGGAGCATTTTTGGATAAGTATGTTTCCTTATTGTATCATGACTTGCTGCTCTCTGTAGTCCTCTTTTTTGGACACTGCTTTACTGTATTGCCGTTTTGCATACTTCATTATACTTCATGTATGTTGTTTTCTAGCTCTAGCTCCATTGTGTGACCTGAGGGGTCACCTTTCGCTGTTTCCCATCCCCCTTGGGTTGGAGTCCTGTATTTTCTGTATTTTTACTTATTGAATAAAATATTGTTTGTATTGTTCTTTACAAAGGCTCCGTTTTGTTGTTGTTTGTATGTGTGGTCTGACTAGTGATTTGTACAGCGGTATATGTATTGGAGTCCGGTCTCAGGGTATAGTTATTTCCAGACTCTGTATAAGATTTAAAGGTCTGGTCTGGGGGTCTGCATTTTGTAGGGTATTTGGTCGGGGTCTTATCTGGGGTGTGCATTTATTAGAATGTCTGGGGTCTGTATTTGTTTATAGAGTCATGTGTTGATCTGTATTTACTAAAGGTGTCTATGTGTATTTGTATTGGACTCTGGTCTCAGTGGAGTTGGGTCTGGGGTGTGTATATATTTAGAGGGTCTTACGGGGACCTGTATTAGGTACCTGGTCTGGAGTATGTATGTGGTTAGAGGATCCTATCTGATCTAAGTTCCCTGGTCTGAGGTCTGCATTTGTTTAGAGGGTCTTATCTGGGGCCTATTTATGTTAAAGGACAACTGTAGTGGAACAATTTTATATATTCCCGTGCCCGGGCCTCAAAAATAAACAAAATAAACTCATACATACCTTCCTACGAGCCCCCGTTGGTCCGGCACAGGCCTCACGGTCCGGCAGTGCTAACCTCATTCCACTTCCTGTGGACGGGGACGCCGCAGAGCCGTCGGCGTATCACCGGCCGCAGCGATGTCCCGCCCGGGCTGGTCATAGGCTGAGCCCACTGTGATGTATGGAGCTCTGACCGGCTTCTTACATGACAGTGGGCACAGCCTATCACCAGCCGGGGCGGGACATCGCTGCAGTGATACGCCGACGGCTCTGCGGAGTCCCCGTCCGCAGGAAGTGGAATGAGGTTAGCACTGCCGGACCGTGAGGCCTGTGCTGGACCAACTGGGCACATAGGAAGGTACGTATACGTTTATTTTGTTTATTTTTGAGGCCCGGGCACGGGAATATATAAAATTGTTCCAGTACAGTTGTCCTTTAAAGTGTCTGATCTGGGGCTCTTAGAGGGTCTTAATTGGCATCTGTATTCATTAAGGTTTCTGGTCTGGGGTCTGTATTGGTTTAGATGATCTTATATGGGGTCTTTATCTATGAAGGTGTTTAATCTGGGGTCTGTATTTGTTTAGATAGTCTTACCTGAGGTCTGTATCTATTAAAGGGGTTATCCACCATAAGGTGATTTTAATACTTACCAGCCAGACAATAATGGACATGCTTAGGAAAGATCCATGCTTGTCTTGGGGCTAAATGGATGTGTTGTGAATTTACCAGAACGTTGCTGCTATCTTTTTGTGAAAATGGCTCTTTCCTGTTTGAGTTTCCTTGCTCCAACTACAAGTCCCAGAATCCCTTGTTTGTAAGTGTGAGGTCACTTTTCTCCCTCCCACACATCAGTCACCCCACCCTTTGCAGAAAACCTGGGACAATTCCCCGCAGCCCTGTGAAGAATGATCTCCCATCCAGTAGTGACCCCAACCATTGAAGCACTGCCATGCTCCCTTTGAACACCTGACTAGTGATGCATTGTCTGGGGCTGCACTGAAACATGGGAAAACCTGAAATGACAGTCATTTTGTACACGGCTAAAAATAAACATCAGGGCAAAGATCACATAAGAATTGCAAGACCAGCCATCAAACACAGGTACAGGCACTATATTAGGAAGTACTGTATACTAATTTACAGTCACTGTAGCATAGTTAAAAAAACAAAATAAAAACTGGAATACCCCTTTAAAGTTCTGCTCTGGAGTCTGTATTTGTTTAGATGATATTATCTAGCATCTGTATCCATTAAGGTGGCTGATTTGGGGTTTGTATTTGTTTAGTTGGGCTTACTTGGTACCTTTACGTATAAAGGTGTCTGATCTGGAGTCTGTATTTGTTTAGATGGGCTTACTTGGTATATATACCTATTAAGGTGTCTGGTCTGGAGTCTTTATTTGTTTAGATGATCTTTTCTGGGGTCTGTATCTATGAAGGTGTCTGATCTGGAGTCTGTATTTGTTCAGATGGTCTTACTTGGTATCTATACGTATTAAGGTGTCTGGTCTGGAGTCTTTATTTGTTTAGATGATCTTTTCTGGGGTCTGTATCTATGAAGGTGTCTGATCTGGAGTCTGTATTTGTTCAGATGGTCTTACTTGGTATCTATACGTATTAAGGTGTCTGGTCTGGAGTCTGTATTTGTTTTAGGGGGATACTGTAATTATTTTGGGGTGTAATAAAGGGGTGTATATGCACTATATACACTGCTCAAAAAAATAAAGGGAACACTTAAACAGCACAATGTAACTCAAAGTCAATGACACTTCTGTGTAATCCCACTGTCCACTCAGGAATCAACACTGATTGACAATGTCACATGCTGTTGTGCAAATGGAACAGACAACAGCTGGAGATTATAGGCAATTAGCAAGACACTCCAATAAAGGAGTGGTTTTGCAGGTGGTGACCACAGACCATTTCTCAGTTCCTATGCTTCCTGGCTGATGTTTTGGTCACTTTTGAATGCTGGCAGTGCTTTCACTCTAGTGGTAGCATGAAACGGAGTCTACAACCCACACAAGTGGCTCAGGCAGTGCAGCTCATCCAGGATGGCACACCAATGTGAGCTGTGGCAAGAAGGTTTGCTGTGTCTGTCAGCGTAGTATCCAGAGCATGGAGACGCTACCAGGAGACAGGCCAGTAAATCAAGAGACGTGAAGGAGGCCGTAGGAGGGCAACAATCCAGCAGCAGGACCGCTACCTCCACCTTTGTGCAAGGAAGAGCACTGCCAGAGCCCTGCAAAATACCTCCAGCAGGCCACAAATGTGCATGTGTCCACTCAAACGGTCAGAAATAGACTCCAGGGTGGTATGAGGGCCCGACGTCCACAGGTGGGGGTTTTGCTTACAGCCCAACACCGTGCAGGATGTTTGACATTTGCCAGAGAACACCAAGATTGGCAAATTCGCCACTGGCGCCCTGTGTTCTTCACAGATGAAAGCAGGTTCACACTGAGCACATGTGGCAGATATGTCAGAGTCTGGAGACGCAGTGGAGAACGTTCTGCTGCCTGCAATATCCTCCAGCATGACCGATTTGGCGGTGGGTCAGTAATGGTGTGGGGTGGCATTTCTTTGGGGGGCCGCACAGCACTCCATGTGCTTGCCAGAGGTAGCCTGACTGCCATTAGGTACAGAGATGAGATCCTCAGACCCCGTGTGAGACCATATGCTGGTGCGGTTGGCCCTGGGTTCCTCCTAATGCAAGACAATGCTAGACCTCATGTGGCTGGAGTGTGTGAGCAATTCCTGCAAGAGGAAGGCATTGATGCTATGGACTGGCCCGCCCGTTCTCCAGACCTGAATTCGATTGAGCACATCTGGGACATCATGTCTCGC